>NW_019103602.1:1194323-1203578 GCF_001856785.1 Myzus persicae
CCCCCCCCCCCGAGCGGCGCCGCAGCGATGTCGTAGATCACAATGCGAGCAGCACACAATAAATATCATTCATATTATTAATGTTACGTTATATTATTGTACCAGTCGACTCGGCATGCCGCCGTAGGTACCTATCGAAAGACGAGTGGTGCTCTGTCTGCTACAACATGTTGAGCCTACACCCGCCTATACGGTGTGATTTGGTTTTTTGATTGGAAGAAATCTAACGATCACGTAGGCGATACCATAATATAGACAGTAGACTTGTTGATTACTTTTTCGCTTTAAACTTATTGCGAATAATGTGATTATTGTATTATGAAGGGGTAGTGGTTTTCTATGCAAAATAGTATAAGTATATTCATGGAAAGCATTGTGATGATTATTTTTTTTCTCGGTAAATGTCGTGTTCAAATGCAGAAAATAAGAATCATGTAGGTCAAAGTTAGATCAAAACATGATAGCAATAAATGGGTACCTGCGGCTGATTCGTATTTATTATACAATTATTATATCTTAAGATGTTATTTTGAAAACTATCTACATCTTAAATATACCACCAAAATATCAAATAAATATTATAGGTACTAAATAATATGGTATTGATTTTTCGATCAAATAATAGGTATAATACAATTTATATATTTTTTTAAATAATAGAGCAATTATATTTACTCGTTTCTGTTCCACGATGTATTTCTCAGATACGCTTGTTATGTTCGACCCATCACGTTCCCAAGAAAATCTAATCATTGGAGCACCTACTGCTCGACAATGAAGTTTAGCTGACATACCAGCATTGCTAGCCGTTTTTGATTCATTTTCCATTGTCAGTATCTCGGGTTTATCTGTAGCACACACGATTTGTAAAAACTTAAAAAAGAATTTCAATTGTATATTTGTATGGTTAAAAAATCTATTTTTTATAGTAATTTGCCATTAAGAACAAAAACTTGAGGTAGGTATCGTGCAAATACAATCGCATAATATCTATGCGTTATATGGGCGATTACTTTTCTTAGAGGTATGGTTCATTGAATTATTTTTTATAAAATATTCAAGATAGGTAATATTAAAATTACAACATAATAAAAAAACATAAATAAAGCAATATACTTACGTTCCACAATCAACAATACAGAGTGCGACGATTCGTTCCCTATGCCGTTGTTAACGACGCAATAGAATAGCCCACTATCAAATTGTGTTGCATTTAAAATAGTCAAGTACGAAGTAGTATTTTTTAGTAATATTGATGTACGTTCGTCAAAGAAAAAATTTGGACGAGTCCAGCTTATGTGATCCGGACCTAACGGAAACCCATCTATTCGACACCAAAGCTGAGCATCGTGGCCCTCACTCACAATAACGCCACTTGAAGTATTAGTAATAGTCGCTCGATCTAGAAAAAAAAAACGCATAAATTTGATTTAGAAAATAGGTAAGTACTAAAGCACACATAAACAAATAGTATGTGTCGGTATAAGTAATGAATATAAAATGAAATAGCCGTCTCACTGAAACATAAATTATTGTATCAAAAACGATTTTTAAGTGAATTTAAATTGTGGTGTAATATAAAACTGATAACGAATTTAATATCATAAAAACGATTATATTATCAACATCATGAAGTAAAAATGATTAAATCATCAATAATATATAAATTCATATTAAGAATTTAGATAACTTTGGAACACGATTCACGCATAAAATCAAATCGAAATAATTTCTTTTTTTTCGAATAATCAACTGTTATTTTATTTTATTTTTAATGTTAAACGATATATTATACAGTTATCATTACAAATGCTTACGTTTCACTGATATGATAAACGAAAAGGTTGAAGACCCTTCTTTGTTGCTCGCCTCGCAGGTGTAATTTCCTGCGTCGTCGCGGAATATACCGGTAATATTTATATTCGAATCTTGTACATGTCGGTTGTGTGACGGATATAACCGTTTGTTGTTTTTTGACCACTTATACGAGATCTCTGATGGCCGTCCTTTTGCCTGCAGCGTGATGAATATGTTATCCCCTTCTGTGTACATCATTAAGTCGGGATGCGAATCAAAAATTGGTTTGTCTGTAAAATAATGATTTAAATATTTTCATAGCCATTCCTTTACATAATATATATTTTTATATCGTTGTGATTTAATCATTTACGAAATACAATAATATTTCGATAGGGTAACAATAATAATATATATATGCGCATCGGGTAGGTATGTGGAATATGCTGATGGAAATGTAATTGAACGAAATTTACTGTTATTATTTTTTTTTTTCCTTTGGCTTATTTTTTTAACCAATGTCAAATAATAAATAAAATGTGGAAAAAAACATTAGATGTAGGTATAGGTAGGTAATGGAAAAAACTATCAAGAGTAATATCGTTCTTTTTCAGTACAAATTGGCATTCATATCGTCTGATATTTATTTGGTAAAATTATTATGCTACTAAAAACAGTAGGAATAACATCAAAAGTATTTAAATAATTCGATTTATTTAAATGGTCCATACAGACTCAGTAAAAATTTAGGTCAACTTTTTAACAGTGAAAAAAGGTTGTACACTAGTACATCGTCACAGTACGTAAATTAAAAATAATAAAAAGAGAAAATCGAGCAAATGAAGGTAGTAAGCTAACAATATTATTGAAGCCTGTAAATAAATTATAAAAATAGAGAGTGCAGAAAACCTAAGGGGTTTTAAAAACAAATTATAGTTAATTGAATAATATACAAATATAAATTTCCGAAAATGCTTAGGAAAAAAAAATGTTTTAAATAAGTAGAGAGGGAAATATTTTAAAAACTCGGGAGCCTTGTGCGTATATGCGCATTATCGTTACACGGATTTTAATTTAATAATTGTGCGTGTAATAGGACTATAATGTGACAATTTTGCATTTTCCGTTTTGTATGTGAGTTATACTAATAATAAAAACTACGTATACGGGTGCCCACGCGAAATAGACAATAGTAACCACAATTTAGATTTCGAATGAAAATGATACGTTTCACCGTGATCGAGGTCGACGTGAGTCGTTCCCCTAAATCCTGATACAAATAATAATATAGTATATTATTGTAGATAAGTAAATTTGTCCGCTACAGCGTATATATAAAATCCCCCGTAAGTCACGTAGTAATCGGGTGGGTTTTTTTTTTATTTTCGGTTACTAATAAAACAGTTTGGGCATCCGAATTGGCTCCCATAGACAGGCCACGGATCATGATTGATAAAAGTGACTCGGAATTGGTCTCTCGAGTAAGTGATGTAAGTAGAACGCTTAGGATTCGGTAGACAAACATATTATTACGTATACATCTTTAAATCGATTTCCAAAGGAGGATTTGAGTTGAAAACCAATACACTATTATACTAATAATTTAAATGTCGTCATCTATTATGTTCTATTGATACAAGGTAGAAAAATATATTAAAAGTTCAATAATCAATTTACATTTAAAATACTCTTAAGCCAAAACTAGAATAAAATTGTATGCTGAGATTGAGGTAATCTACTGTAATATTATTAATTTATTAATATATTATTAGGTACGCGGTCTAGACACGAATTATCGTTTGTGTTTATCGTTTATATATGTTCTCTATAAATATAAACATTTAAAAACGACTAATATAAAGCTACTGATAAGTAGAATAATAAAATAAAAAGCCACTTAACGTGGTTATCAATAGTAAAGTTATTGACAATTTAGTGTCAAGTGTCTTATCGGATCCTATTAATATTATTGTTATCACAATTCGATCATGGATTATTTCGGGTAAAACTGGAATAGGTAGGTAGTGAATTCGGTGCAGTGGTCTGTGAAGCTCAGTATCAAACATTGTGACATGTAATATTATTATGGTGGTGAGAGGGTGCTTAGACTTTTGTCTAAAAAAAAAGAACATTACGACGTTTAAGTTTGAATAAACATATTGTACGTACCCTCAAATTTTAAAATTGAAGTGATAAATAATTAATAGTCATTCGTAAATTCCAAAAAAAAACTGAGGAACTTAAGTGGTTAAATAGTAAGATTTAAGAGTATTCTTTCATTAAAAAGGTCACTGTAAATTGAAATGTTTGTGTTTGGTGTATGATTTAAATGACAAGTACTCAGAATAATCAATGTGTCGTCCAATACTTAAAATTCTACAATTTATATATGTATCAAGTATCTACTATTATTATTTAATTTATTTCTTATTTTTCTGTAAATAATATGATAAGTCACAGTATTATTTTTTCTGTAATAATAGCCCATCTTTTACAGTGTTATTAAATTGTTGTTGTTATTATCGTATAAATCAATACTTAAGTGCATTTAGAGCGGTGTCAACAGGTTCATTGTCTTTATATTTTTTGAAATTTGTCTAAATATTTTGACATTTTGAATGCGTGTATACAATATAGACAATAACAATTAACTTACGCAATTACGAAAAGTTGCTTATTTAAATATCTAATCTCGTTTAAATTTTACTTTAAATTACTATAGAAAAAATGTATTAAAATATTTTTGGATTTTTCACATGAATAATCGTTTGGGATTAATGTCTTATATTGTGCAGGAGTCAAAAAAAAAAAATTGTGCATGTAACGAAAAAAATGCAACAAAAACACTACGCATGATTGTAGAAACTTGAAATTTTAACTCTGGCTTCCTTACATTGGTCTTGTGTAAATATGACAATAAAGGTTTTTCATTTTAAAATTACATCAAAATTAGAAAACCATTCAATAAGAAATCGTTATTTTACAAATATCCAATTTCATAAAAGATTTCAACTTCTGACAATCTTTAATAAATATTTGTGGAATAAAGATATATTTATTTTAAAAATACATAAAAAAACAATAAAAAAAGAAAATCGATTTTGCAGAAAACTAGATTTGCGTTGAAATTCCCATTTATCCATAATTTTTTTTGTATTCCCAATTATTATAAACAGCAATTTAAATTTTGAATTTTGACCTCCTAAAGTTACCAACCAAATTCACTTTTCTACCAAAAACATATTGAAGTTGAAAATCAAAGCACTTTTTATACTATAAATCGTGTACACATAAGTACACAAAAAAATATAAGCACACATTATAAAATCAATACATAAATCGCTCCGCTCAGAAAACACCCACATCATCGTGAAACTAATACATTTGATTCAATTCTCAGAATTTTATAGGCATGTTGAACCTGGAAATCCACCCCACAGGTCTCAGAGGTTAGGTAATTATCAGAAACGGATCCTACTTCATCCAGAATATTTGTGGTTTTTATTTTACGTCATTAAAGTTCATAAAATCGAAATCGGTATCAGACAGAGCTCACTATAATCTCGAGTTTATTTCCTTCGATTTTTTTTAGGTTCAACAGCCATAGTTATGTGATTCGTAAAATATTGTGAAAAAAACATTAAAGAATAGTGTCTATTGGATACGCCAATCAAATACCACGCTAAGAATAGAATTTGATGATATCGATCTGTTTATAAATTTAACTTTATCTTTAATTTGTTATAGCTATTTACGACGTTTACTTTTTGTCCTCTCTAGTATAGTAATGTGTAGATACTCTGTGTATGTCAGTGTCCTCTAACCATTGATTGTTAGAGAGATTGAAAAATTATTATTTTGGGTTGAAACTTTGATTTTTGGTCACTTTAATTTATCGCAATAATCGTTAGTTTGATTATGAAAACAGCAGTTTGTAGTTCTACCTGTTTGCTGATTGTTTGCTTCAAAATTCAAAGTGCAGATTCTATGTTGAATCAAAAAAAAAAAAAAAAATACTATAGTTCCACTTCCACTTAAGAAAAAAAAATGAGCAAAACATATTTTAAGAAGATATTGAGTGAAATCCGTGCGACACATTCTGCCTAGTACATATTGTCGAACTTTATAATATATTTTAGTGAGTCTACACAAAAATATATTTGCAGAAAAAAATATAATGACGGTGGCAAAAACACTGCTGCAGGTTAATGGGGTACGTAAGAGTCGCGTTTATTATAAATTTAAATATTTTTAGAAACGATTATTTTTATTTTAAACATAAAAAAGTTCACCCTATCCAAACACCAAGCCCGGATCTGCGTCTTATTTTTGTTCGTCATAATATTATTACATTATGAACAACGTAATATCATCTTTTGATTCAAATTGTACTCTGGTTCTGGAGGATTTGACAATAATTATTATACACCAATTTAATTATAATACCAGTTATACCAGTATAGTAGATTACTCTAGTTTATCGTGTGTACTTACGTCGTAGTACTAGCTATTGCCATGGTATTAAACAATGTAATATTATAATAATATTGTGAATCAACGTTATGTAACATTATTATTTGTGGTATGCTTTGTGTGTAGGGGGTGGCAATGAGGAACATTGGCACCCTTATTATTTTCTGTGTTTTATTTTCTTGTCGTGCAATTTACATACATACCGAATATGCCATACGCGTAAAAAGTTAAAAGTCCAAATACATTATGCAAAACTATTCATGACAACAGACATTTCCAACCTTTCGATAGTGTTTTTTTTTTCTTTTGTTTAAATACAATCATTATATACTCGTACATAGAAACGTACTTTAATACGCATTTCCCAAAAAAATTATTAACTGCAGCTGGAAAAAATACTAGATGACTGTAAAACACATTTTTCAAAATTCTCGAATGTGAAATGTTAATTTGTTGATTCTGTTTGATTGAGACAGATGTCATTACACGATGACGAATTTTTAATTTATAGCTTTTCGTCAAGTTAACTATACATAGCATATAATATTAGTGCCTAATATAATACTGTAGATTCTGATTATGCCAAACGTCGATATCTCAAATTTATGAAAATCCCTTATTTAATTGAAATAATTACCATTGCAATAATACGCACACAATACCTCGGATTTCTTTCTGTTCCCATTGAGTTTTGGCACAACGAAAGTTTATTGTATATGTATGCGCACATCAAAATCCAAACGGAAAACAATGCAAATAGTTCATACATGTTTCAATTCATTAAAATATTAAATACACAATAATATACAACCCGTCAACCCTCTGCAGCTTGCACGCACCGTTGAATGAAATACACGTATTCACTATGACGAAGGAAAAGTGTCCCAACGGGACAAAAAGATTATCCTCCATAAATGTTGACACGTCACAGAACTCACGTGGCGCCACTGTTAAATGATTATACTTTTTTTTTTTTAATCACTTACGGTAAACGTCGAGCGTGACTTCTTTGTGTATATTCTTGCCCATCAGCGGATTGGAACCTTGGCACATGTACACACTGCCATCCACTTCAGACGTCACGTTGACAGTCATCTGTATGGTAGACAGCTTGCCGCCGTGCAGCCCGGGCTTGGTGTAGCTGTTTATGCCCTCGGAGACCGGCACTCCCTGGTGCCACCAGCTCATCTTTACCGCCGGATTGCTGGAAGTCGCCTCACACGTGATCGTAGCCTGCACGCCGGGTTTCAGGTGCACCGGGTCGTGCTTGATGTTCAGGTGATCGGGTAAGACTACGAAATAATAAACAATATAATAATATGCGCGATCTCATTGCGCACAAGCCCTTATCATGTTATGTACAAGTTATATTTTTTTTCCAGCATTTACCTAGAACAAGATGCGTATCGATTCTATCAAACACCTAGTCGAATTAAATTTAAAACTTAAAACCGATTAGTGACTTTTCGTGTAACCGTATCATTTTAATGAAATATACAACTGCTTACATTTTCTAAGTCTCAGAACGTGGAATAGTATAAGGCATACGAATAATAATTAATACAAATTTGCATGAAAAAGTAAACTATAAAGTTACACATATAATATCATACAAAGTATTACCTCTTTAAATGAAAATAAAAAAAGGAGTACGTCTGTATTATATAATATGACGTGCATATTAAATGTATTTCAGCTTAACAATTAATTTTCAAGAAGTGTTTGAACACTGGAGCTAAATAATTTGAACACATTTTATACGTTTTTATTTACATTGCCTATTATAGAGTAACGGGAAAATCGTTTTCCGAACAGTATACTAATGACCAAAGTGTCGGTTGGCGCAAAAGGATTTATTTTTATTTTTTAAAGTATCAACTTTATACAGTAGGTGCAATATTAATTTTGTCAAACGGTACGAGGTTAAATAATCATACCAGTCCTATCCAATAACAGGGTAGGTAGGTGTTTATGTTATATAAATGGGAGTTGAACACATAATAAATATTCACGTGTTGAGTTAACCTGTGAAACGAGCCACAGCCCCAACCCGTTAAATTGTATTCGGTATTAATATAAATCGTAATAATAATATATTGTAATAATATAAATGAGCGCAACACAAAAATAATATATAACATATTAATGGACCATCCCACCACTATTATAAGAAAATGTAGTCTGTTACCGCTACTGGTGGGGATACCGCAGCAGTGGTAGTAGCTCAGGACGCGTTTGCGTTAATACTATACCACAGCAGGTGCATAATAACTAATAAAAAGTAATAACTCGATTTAATATTGATTTTTTTTTCAATCGGTTTTTAAACGTCCTGTCGTCCCGTTATCCAAAAAACCACTAAACTTAAACGTTTCCGTCGCTATAATATTACTATCATTATGACGTGCAGCAGCAATAACCGTCGCGTGGACTTAAAACCTACCCATAACTACAATATATATATATATACCTACCGATAGTAATTATTGTACCATAACGTTTCGTAATGCATTTATAATAGTGATATTACTATACACAGCTGTTGTAGTAGTTGCAGTTCGGAGTTGTTCGACTGAATAATTTTATTATTTTAATATCGACGAAGATTTCGACAAGTCGCCGAGGTGTGCGAGTGGGCGCCGTCGCGCGGTGGCTGTAAACAGATATACCCCCACGTGCCGAGGTCCATAATATATTTATACATATATATATATATACTCGTATACATGTATATATGAGTATATATATATATATTATGCACATAAGTGGCCGGGAGTGGGCGCTTTCCGCTTTCGCGCGATAATATTATTACGATCTCGATAATCTATACAATATATTATTATTATTAGTACGTCGTTTCGCGTCATCGGACGAGTGTGCAACTCCAATTCTATAATATTATAATATAGACCAAACAGTAGGCGCACTCGACCCGCGACTTGTGTATTTGTATTCGTGTGTGTGTGTGTGTGTGTGTGTGTGTGT